>NC_056442.1:20384302-20401802 GCF_018296145.1 Oncorhynchus tshawytscha | reverse complement strand
GCGTGTGCGTGTGTGAGTGTGTGTGTGTGAGTGTGTGTGTTACCCCTGTACGAACAGACAGGGTTTGAGACGACAGACAGGAGAGAAAGAGCAACCATAATCGTAACGTCCTTCTCCACCGCAATTATCCTCTCACTCTGCAATCCTTCGCTCCCTCCCTCTCTCTCCCTGTTTCTCTTTCACTGTCGCTCCCTCACTTCTTCCGCGGTCGAACATAATTTGAGTGCAATTAACTTCCCTTAAAAGCCACCGCTGCTTTAAACGCCGAGAATTAGGTGGGAGGCAGACATGGAGAAAGTGAGGGAGAGCGACGGAGGAGAAGTGATGAGGAGACAGTAAGACAGAGAGAGAGAAAGAGGGAGAGAGGACAGAGACAGACAGAGAGAGACAGAGAAGTGGGAGTCAAGAGACAGCAAGAGAGAGCGAGAGACAGAAAGAGGTGAGTTTGACCTCACAACCAGTGACAGAATATTTTTTCCAATTGGTCCATGGTTTCTGTTTCGGTGTCTTCAGAAGATCTTAGAGGCTCGTGTTGTGGAGTCAGCGTGTTCTGTCATTAGACAAAATCTCTACAATATTGTAAAACTTGCCAAATACTGGGATGCTTCGGGAAAATAGACAGGTCAACATTTGGCATTTCTACATGGTGGAAGTCATATCTGAAAGAGAGATTCTCTCTCAAAAGCTCAAATCACCCGTGCATATACAGTAGTCTTGAATAATACATGAAATTAAAGGTTCAGGACTAATGCACTCCACTGGAGACCCAACCTACACCACACACACATAATGGGTGAAAAAGCATCACTATACATCTTTGAGAGATTTTACTTTTCCTCAGCTGGTCCTCTCCCTTTCTACCACTCCTTCGTTTTCGTCAACCACCACCCATCCATATATCTCTCTCCTTCTCTTCCTGCTCCCTTGCTGTGTGAAGGTCATGCAATTGATTTTCCCCTGTCTATTCATTTTTCAAGATTGGCTTTGAAACGTGGGAAGCAGACAAAAACCACACTACCCCCCTCCCCTTCCCCTCTATCGCTTACCACTGTGGCCCTCACCCACCCCAACCCCCACCGCCCAAACCCCGGGAGGAGGAGAGGAGAATGACAGAGGAGGGACGCCACCGCAAGAGTCCCCTTCGGGATTCCGTCTGGACACATAATTCCACATTCCTACAGTGGAATTGCAGCCATGCATCACACTGTAGGTACTCCAAAGTCTAACTACAGGCACCATGATGCAACAGCAGGGTTGGGGTTTAGAGGTTTTTGGACCCGTGAAGAAATGGACCTGGGGCTTTCCCGCCCAGACCCGGTATGCATTGATTAAATATTCAAACATAGAGACCCATTTCGAACGGACCCGAGGACAACTAGACCCGTTCCGTATAGACTTGGTCGGATCCAGACTTGGTTCGATACGAATGAGGGAAGCAGCAGAAAATAGGAGGAGCGAGAGAGAGTTGCCACTCTAGCAGGCGGGGGAGAGGCCGTACTGTGAGTGAGTGACACAGGGAGCACGGAGGGAGAGACGAGAGAAGAGAGACAGCAACCAACCAAGCTGCTTCGATGCTATAGTAGACTAATAGCTGCCATAGCTAGTTTATTTATCACCCAATAGGATTACATAGTCACTATCGTGACTGCATCAAACCGGGAGTAGCTAGTTAAGCTAGCTAACAATAGCTAGCTATGCTAATTGAGGCCTACAGTTACAAATAACAACAACTCCATTCATAATATTAACCTCTCTTGGGTAGGGGGCAGTATTTTCAACTCCGGGTGAAAAGCGTGCCCAACGTAAACTGCCTGTTACTCAGGCCCAGAAGCTAGGATATGCATATAATTGGTAGATTTGGATAGGAAACACTCTAAAGTTTCTAAAACTGTGTCTATAATAATGTCTGTGAGTATAATAAATAATGTCTGTGAGTAAATGTCTAAATAATGTCTAAATAATGTCTGTGAGTATAACATAACTGATATGGCAGGCAAAACCCAGAGGACAAACCATCCAGGAAAAAATAAATTGAGGTCATAGGATTTTCCAATTGTTTTCTATGGGATACCCTTATTATTAGGAACCTGGTTGCAGTTCCTTTGGCTTCCACTAGATGTCAACAGTCTTTAGAAATTGTTCGATGTTTTTCTTTTGAGAAATGAAGAAGTAGTCCTATTCATTGTAAGTGTCACTCCAGGTGGACTCCACTGTTTTGGTGTGCATTGGACGCTGTTTTTATCCGGTATTAGAAACAGTTTATTCCGTCTTAAATTTGATCGATTATTTACGTTTTAGGGTACCTGAGGTTGGATTAGGAACGTTGCTAGAAATGTTTGGACAAAGTTTACAGGTAACTTATTAGATACTTTGTAGGTATGTTGGGCGAGTTGAAACCGGTGTATTTCTGAATCAAACGCGACAAATAAATTGACATTTTTGGGACATAAAGAAGGACATTATCGAACAAAAGGACCATTTGTGATGTTTCTGGGACATTTTGGAGTGCCAACAGAAGAAGATCTTCAAAGGTAAGGCATTAATTATATCGCTATTTCTGACTTTTGTGGCGCACCTGCCTGGTTGAAATATGATTTTCATGTGTTTGTATGCGGGGCGCTGTCCTCAGATAATCGCATGGTTTGCTTTTGCCGTAAAACCTTTTTGAAATCTGACACAGCGGCTGGATTAACAAGAAGTTAAGCTTTATTTTTATGTATAACACATATATGTTCAAGAATGTAAAATATTTGAATTTGATATTTTTTTATTTTGCACTCTGCGATTTTAAGTAGCAGCCTATCTGTTGGCTCTTAGTCGCTGTAGTCTGTCCTTCTCCCATTACTTGTAATTACATCTTCCATTGATTAGATACATGTATCTCCTAACTTTTGCCACATACCAAAGCTCTATGACTGTAGCCTGTAGCCGATTGCTGCTTTCATGACTTATGATTGGCCAACAACAACAAGAAGAACAAGCTACATGCACCATGCTCCATTCTAGTTAAATCCAAGAGCAGTCAACATAAATTGTAACATCTCTCTCTCTCTTTCTCTCTCTCTCTCTTTCTCTCTCTCTCCCTCTCTCTCTCTCTCTCTCTCTTTCTCTCTCTCTTTCTCTCTCTCTCTCTCTCTCTCTCTCTCTCTTTCTCTCTTTCTCTCTCTCCCCCTCTCTCTCTACTGCAGCAGTCGTGTTCGGTTCTGTACAGGGCCTTCCGGACAAGTCAGTTCAAATTACACATACCCGAGACTGACATAACAATCATGTCAGATCCGACCCAGACCTGAGACGTTATTCTGAATTCTGGGTCCTGGGTCGGGTGACGGTTATTCGGGCAGCAGGTGGATGATCTCCATTCCAGCGTCATACTTTCATGTTTTCCCGAATGCTTGTGAATAGAATAGAATTGCTTCTTTTTTTATTAACGTGCGGTCAGAGGAGAACTAGACTGCCATTGTTCGTAAGGCAAGTGATATCGATGTTCACGTCTTACACAGTATCAATGTGATATCATGGGTTTGTCTCATTTCAGGAGCACTTGCTGAGAGTAACGGACACACACACACACACACACACTGGTGCAAAAAATGATAACGCACCATCACAGACAAACACACTTCTACAACCATTGACACACCCCACACACATACACACGCACTCCTCACAGATGCTCTTATAAAACGCGTGCGCGCACACACATGCGGGCAAACACACACACACACACACACGCACACACACACACACACACACACACACCTAATTGTAGCTGAGTTGTTTCCCCTCTGTAATAGTAGCAATTAGACAACCCTCATAATCACACTCTCCTCGTTATATAGCTCATTTCTGTAATTACAAATCGCACCAATAGGCTCCCCCTTCCTTTGTGTGTCCTCTCTCTGTCTCTCCGTCTTTGTGCAGCTCTGTCTGTGTCTCTCTCTGTTTCTCTGTCTCTCTGTGTCTCTCTCTCTCTTTCTGTCTCACTCTCTGTGTCGCTCTCTTTCTCTCTGTCTGCTCTATCTATCTCTCTCTCTATTTTTCTCTCAATCTCTCTGTTTATCTCTCTGTCTCTGTCTCTCTGTCTGTCTGACTGTCTCTCTGTCTGTCTGTCTGTCTGACTGTCTCTCTGTCTGTCTGTCTGTCTGTCTGTCTGTCTGTCTGTCTGTCTGTCTGTCTGTCTGTCTGTCTGTCTGTCACTCTCTGTGTCTCTCTCTGTCTCTCACTCCCTGTGTGTCTCTCTCTGTCTCTCTCTCTCCATTTCTCTTTTCTGCGATGAGGGGGAGCTCAATAAGGTGGACTAGGTGAAGTGATGTGTGTGTCTGCGAGGTGCATTGATGCTGATACACCTACAGCACAATTTGTCAAATGCTTTTGTTGCAGCATCGGCGACTGAGTTTTCCAGTCATTTCAGGTTAAGATCATGGGTAAGGTAAGGGTGAGGGCTCACCTTTGCTGCAGTGGTTCTCTCCTTCCAGCAGGGGGCACCAGGGCGGGTCTCCCTGGCTGGCGAAGGTGCGCATGTGCAAGTAGCTGATGGTGAGGCGGATGACTGAGGCCTTGTCCAGCTGGCTGGTGATGGCCCCGGGGAGAGGGAGCATCTTGGCCAGCTCAAAGAACTCAAAGTTCTCCTTGCCGCGACGGGAACGAGCGGCATTACGAGACTTCTCCTTCCGCAGGTTCTGCAAACTGGAGGAGGAGAGGAAAGGACCGGGGGAGAGGGGAGAGATAGCAAAGAGAAGGTAGAGGAGAATTCTAAGTGAAAAGGGTGTGTGGTTCATGCCAAAACCCCGAAATGATAAAGAATCCTAATTGAACGCAGAATGAGCACCTGTGGCTTGCTTGTGTACGCTGACGATGACCCGAGAATAGTCCTTTAAAAGGCATATAATGACACCCGCAATCTTAGTGAACCAATCTCAATTCTAATTTGTCTCCAGCAGATTGTACGTCTGTGTAATTACAGACAGAAAGTGCTCTGTCTACCAGGCTCTATTCCCCTGTCCCACTGGTATACACATGACTATTACACAGCACAGCTAGTGCTTCTGCTTCCAACACACACGCACATGTACACGCACACACAGACACTAGCATCCACACTCTCTTTCTCTCCCTCGCTGTCTCACACACAGCCATGCGACTGGCTGGCAGGTTCTGGGCTGCAGCGGTGATTGAGTGATCAATGGGAGGAGGAGGGGCCGTGTGGCAGAGGGGGGCCTGGGCTCAGGTAGCCTGTCTCTCTGATTGGGTATCGACTCCCCTCAATGGGGCCTGAGTGGTAGAATTATGTTGTCACGGCGACTCCACAGTTTGTGTCTGTGGTAGAATAAAGAAACAGCTCCTCCGTGTCTGTGACATCGATTCTCATTCCGGGCCTGCAGACTGCCTGCCACGGGAGGGAGGGTGTGTGTGTGTTTGTGTGATAGAGAGAGGGCAATAGCGAGAGAAATAGAGAAAATAAAATGTGTGTACGCATGTTTCCATGTGTGTGTGTGTGTGTGTGTGTGTGTGTGTGTGTGTGTGTGTGTGTTTTTGCATGCGTGTGTGTGGTATTTGTCCTAATCAGCCAACACATCCGTGTTTCCCCAGTCGGTCTGTGTTCTCCAGGGTGTGTAAACAGCTGTGTTTGGAATAGCTCTGTCCTCCACAACGTCTCATTATTATACGAGCTCAACTCGCCAGAGAGGACAATCAATACTCACCCATTGATTCTGCTTAGTTTTTATATCCGCCTATAAATGACCGTCCATTAATAATTCCAGCCAAATGTACGTAATCTCCCACTAAGGGAAAGGGATTAACAGCCATGACACCCAAGGCTACAGAGCAATAAGCATTTTACTATACAGTAGGGTGTGTGAGAGGGGCTGTGTGGATGTGATCGTTTAGAATATGAGTAAGTGTTTGTGTGTGATAGCACTCCCTATGCAATGCTAATGTGTGTGTGTGTGTATTTGTATTTCTCACCAGGGCAGGGTGGGGGGTTTGGCCAGTAGTCCCTGTAGGAAGTCCCACTCCACGCTCACACACTTTCCCTCGCTGACGAACGGCATGGTCGCCATCCTCCAATCACACGCAGCCGCCACCTCTAACGCAGGCTGCGATTGGCCGAGGCTGTGACAGGCTCAGACCCCCTGCAGTAGTGAGGAAGAGAGAGAAAGACAGAGACACAGAGAGAGACAGAAAGAGAGAGAGCGAGAGAGAGAGAGAGCGAGAGAGAGAGAGAGAGAGAAAGAGAGAGAGAAAGAGAGAGAGAGAGCGAGGGAGGAATAATTATGCTTAGTTAGGTGTACATTTCTCTAATAAAAGCTTTGAAGAACGTCCAGCGTGCTAAAAAAGCCATTCACTACAGAAGTCTCACTCCAGTTACCAAAGACAGGGCAAAGCAGACCCCCTTCCCCCAATTCCCCTGCCTCCCCACACACACACACACACACCCTCTGGCTCCCAGTTCTACCAGCGGTGCCAGTTGGCTGGCCTCCCTCTCCCCTCCCCCTCTGTGCGCTGGTGACCTTTTAAAGGTCAGCGTGGCCTGCAGCAGCCTGGTGTCCTGCCCTGCGGCCAGAGATAACCTCACTACCGCTGGGTCAACACTATCATGGGAGGGGAAGAATAATAGGCAGAATAGGGTCAGGCTGGGGTCGGGAGCTGGGATATGGGGAGCCAGACCTGACTTTGACATTTCAATGAAATGCCTTTCTATTCAATCTAAAATGTTGCGTCATTTGGTGAGATGTTTCAGTAGTCTGTCCTCAAGAGGATACTTTCAAGAGCATTTTTACACGACTGTGACAGTTCCCAACCCGGCATCACATCAGTGTAGAATCTCATTGTTACACACTGTCCCTGGGCCGTGTGTAACAATGACATTGTACATCACCTTCCCCAACCTGGCTGAGTACATTGCATTGTGTGAGGGGGAAATAAAAGTCACACAATTGATCTCCCCCTCCCTCCCACACACACACACACACACACACACACACACACACACACACACACAACCCCTCTGTCTCGTACCTGTATGTTTATCTCTTAATTGACCCAATCTGTCCTTATCTAATCTGAGTCTCTATCGGCCGTGCGTCCCTATCTCTAAAGACAGAAGCCAGGCAGCACATCAGCAGTGGCGTGGGCCGTAATGGACAGTAATTATTCAATCAGCTTCATAACCTTGTCGCAGGTTGGGGATGCCACTAATGCACTCTCCCAAATGGACCCGCGGCAAAGGCCTCTGACTGCAAGTGTTCTCAACAGCGCCGTCACAACAAGCTGTATGTCAACTGTATCATCTGCGGAGGCTTTACTGAAAACAACGAAAGCTTATTCCGATATAGAACAGGCTCTCAAACACAACAACTTGACTTTGGTATACCGGCCGTAAAAGCATTACGGTGTCTGCATGCCTACCTGTGCATCCAAAAAGAGCCCTGTGCGGGACATGTGCACGCAGGTGCTTACATCTGCGCGTACGTCTGTGTGATACCTCCTGCTGTGCTGCCCTGCTCTCAGCTCTGTGGCTGGCTCTCATGTCGACAGCCCGGGAGGGAGTGAGCTCACCACTTCCGAGCCTCTCCGTCGGTGGGTTGGTCGGCGTGTTAGTTAGTTCGCTTGGCTGCTCGGCTGTTTTGTTTTCAGTGGGGGACGTTTAATTAGGGCCTCCAGCTGTCAGAGGTTCGTTAAAACGCCCCGACCCTCCCTACAGAGCTCTGACTGGGGGAGTCGGGCAAATGAACACATTTAAGGCAAACAGCACGCAGACAGTTGCCTGCTGGAATGCCACCGGCTCCCCAGGCTACAGAGAAACGGCTGTTTTATGCCTCACATTTCTCCCCTGGAGCCCCATAGAAGAACTGGCCAGGGTTGGCGGGAGCTGGGTCCAAATACCAGCTAAGACCCCAGCCACTACACTGGACACCCCAGGGAATAGAATAGAATAGGAGAGGATATGATATGATATAATAAAAGAGAAGGGAACAGAATGTTTGGAGTCCTCCTTAAAAAATAAACGAGTCGCCACTTTAGCCGGCTAACATTGGCCCGTGCAGCGATATTTTTTTATTTAACTAGTTGGCAAGCCAGCTAAGAACCAAATTCTTATTTTACAATGACCCCAAACCCAGACGGCGCTGGGCCAATTGTGCGCCGCCCTATGGGACTTCCAATCCCGGCCGGATGTGAAGCAGGCTGGATTGGAACCAGGTACTGCAGTGATGCCCCTAGCACCGATATACGGTGTCTTAGACCACTGCGCCAACTCGGGAGCCCCAAAGTTAGACCGCAGGCTTTGACACTGGGAAAGACAACAGCCGCACGCCTCTCCTTATCTTCCCCTTACCCCTATTTCTGCTCCTCTTACCACAATGAAATACTGCCTGTCGGTCTGCTTTTAAATGTTTACTATGCGGTATGACTGGTCCCTCAACCTCCCGATGGGACAGCTGTTTCCCATCTCGCAAAAGGAGAGAAAGCGAGCGACCGTAGACGTGTGGAAATGTCCAAACTGGTACCGAGGCAAAAACCCATCCATATCAATGTAGACTAGAGGAGTATTTGACTTATAGTTTCTTCCGGGGGGTTATTATCAGATCGGTGAATAGACCTTGATGAGTGGCTGGAGTGTCTATAGTTTCAGTATTCTGGTCTTCCAAGGGCTCGCCTGCTCATTATGCCACCACACGGCTGATGGTGGAACATTTGGAAGTCAGATGTTTCTCTATTTACTTATTGTTCAAACTGCTGATCGGTCCCCGGCTGCACTGGATCGCTGGACATGATGACTTCTCTCACTCTCTGGTTCGGTATTCCGGTCCTCAGACGGCAAGCCACCCCCACATCGAAGCGCCGGCTCCGGCTGACCTTGACGACTCCGGATCAAGGTTCTCTCCAACTCTCCAGGGCTGAAGCGCTTCCCTCCTCCCACTGCACTCCTCCCTGTCCTCCCCAACCGGGTCATTAATTATATAATGGAATCAATACGCTGTTAGATTAAACAAGACTGACCCTGCCCACCCCCAGGTATCGTCACGGCAATGAGGAGAAAAGGAGGAAAGGAGGGAAGGAGGGATGGAACGGAACGAACGGTGTGGCCACGAGGGAACAAGAGCAGTTGGGGTTGACCATTCCTAAACAGGCCCTACCTATAGCTGAATGACCACTGAACCAAGAGATCTACTGTGGAACCTTCCAGAGAGAAGGATGGATGGAGAGGACGGGGGTGGATGGCGATGGAGATGGACAGATAAAGATAGAGAGAGGGATGGGTGTAGAGAACGAGAGACGGGAGAGATAGAGAGAGGGGTGGAGAGAGAGGAAAAAGGAAGAGAGGGAGGTGCGCTAGTGTTCACGTCTGCTAATCGATAGCTCTCTCCCTCCTCCTCGTTCATTTCATAGGGGCCTCAGTAGGCTTTCTTTGATGTCCTAGTCCTCACGGACACGCCGCAACAGAAAATCCATGCTTTTCCACGATGATGATCCACCGTGGGGCTGGAGCGCTGCGATAGCATGGTAATACTGTATGGGAACACTGTCAACACGTCGCAGACCCACTTTAACAGCCGTACATGAAAGTAGCCCTGACGGCCGGGAGATGAATATCAGAGAGCAGCCAAAGCAGCATAGATATACAGAAGAATAGGTCAAGGCTTTACGAAAGTAACGAAAGGTGCGATATCAAGTTGAAGTGGAACTTGTGAGTCAGAACTGGGAGAAAATCAACAAAGATCTCCTAAACCGTCCGAAAGGAGAAGAGAAAGGACTTGGGGAGATAGAGCGAGAGATGCATAATGATGCTGTACCTACGCATTGTTATCTGGGAACAGTTTTAGAAGAGAGACACGAAATCCACTTCCCTCGGGCGGGGAGAACATCACCACTGACCTCTAAATAACCACATGCCATAGCCCAGCACACAGTGTAACGCGCGGGGGTGACTCATAACCCCGCAGTTATATACGCGGGTTTAGAGTCATGGAATATTGTGTGGGTGAAGGGCGGGTAGGTGGCGAGCGGTTTGAATAAAGAGAAAATGTTGCATTAAAAAAAAAAAAATCCTTAAAATGTACAATTGTTGTGCAATTCATATCTATAGGCTACATTGAAGTTTTTCATTCATTATTTTTTATCTGGCATTCGTGCATAAGTATGTTTAGAACCTAACCGCATGCGCCCAACAGATACACCCCAATCGCCAAATGCTTTTGGGAACTTGGGCAGATAAAGTGAACGGGAACTGTTCGGCACATCATCATGTATAGTCGGGGGGGTCGTGGATGGGTTATTCGCACACGCGGGTGGGTGCGGGTGAACCAACAAGCTGACCTGTGCATCACCAGCACACAGGGTCACACACACATGCATACAGTATGCACACACACACACACACACACACACACACAAGTGCAGATACATTAACATATACATACCGTACATTCAAATAGAAATACATGTATACAAAGGTCAGAGAGTTCAGTCCAGTATCAGTGGCTTATAAGGGTTGTATAAGTTGTGTAGCTGTGTCCAGTGCATAATGGATTTCCGTGTACCTGCCCTGTATTTGGTTAAGTACATGCATGTCTATTTACGCTGTCTGTTCTTTCTTGGCAGGTGTACGTACTGGTCTGTGTTTTTGTGGGGGCAGTATGTAAAAGAGAGCGAGAATATTTACGTAATTTCTTGAGTGTGTGTATACTGTATCCTTGTCCTTTTATGTACAGTACAATGTTTTAGAGAGAGTGCGTTTGAATATCCTCAGTGCATTTATACTGAACAAAAATATAAACGCAACATGTAAAGTGTTGGTCCCATGTTTCATGAGCTGAAATAAAAGATACCAGAAATGTTCCATACGCACAAAAAGCTTATTCCTCTAAAATGTTGTGGACAAATTTGTTTACATCCCTGTTAGTGAGTATTTCTCCTTTGCCGAGATAATCCGTCCACCTGACAGTTGTGGCATATCAGGAAGCTGATTAAACAGCAGAATCATTACACAGGTGCACCTAATGCTGGGGACAAGAAAAGGCCACTCTAAAATGCGCCGTTTTGTCACACGATGCCACCAGATGTCTCACGTTTTAAGGGTGTGTGCAAATGACATGCTGACTGAAGGAATGTCCACCAGAGCTGTTGCCAGAGAATTGAATGTTCATTTCTCTACCATAAGCTGCCTCCAATGTCGTTTTAGAGAATGTAATCCATAGAACGGTCCTTTGGAGGAAGGATTGTTTATACATATGAGAAATGTGTATCTAAAAGCAGAAATTGAAAAATAATTGATCAAAGTTTATGACATTTTGGCATTACCCAGGCCTCGTTTAAGACTCCATAATGCTTCATCTGTAGGTGCTACAAAGCAAACATTGGTATCATATGAAGCTTTACCGCTTGCTCTGTAATAGGAGTATTTTGATTTCAATAAGCATTTTTTTGCATACATTTATGAATGTATAAAAATATAAACATGAACATTTTTCAATATATTGCTGAAAAGAATATATTCTACAGGCATATCAAATTTACAGAGTGCGATCTCTACTAGTTTTACAGTTATGGCCCATTTTATACAGAGAAATTGGTAACCAATCACAGCCCTCCTTTTACTTGTATCATTGCACATCCTGCAAGTCACCGCAAACATTTTGAATCCATTTTCACATTCCCTCTGTTGGTAATGCTTAAGTAGGGTGTGTTCGTAAATTCCCTCTGGAGTGCCAGAGTGCACTCAGAGTGCGCTCTGGGCGTTCCTAAATTCGGAGCTTTGTCAGATTGTCCGTTTGTAAATGAAGAGCTTTTCGCTTTCAAAGCCTTCAGAGCACACACTGGACGCTCTGGCCCGAGGAGTAGGGGTTGATCCGAAAGCACCCAAGCTAACTGGCTAAAGTTGGCTAGCTTTACTAGCTACTTCCAGACTCAAACACCTCACTCTGCCCGTTTTACTCGCCCTAGCAGAGGTGGTGAGGCTGTTTTCATGTTGTCACGAGACATTTACTGACACCGGTCATATGAGTTATTCTGCTCTCTGGTACACTCAGACGAGAGTGCTCTGAAATCAGAATAGATAGCCAGAGTGAATTTACGAAACAGCAGAGATCCCACTATGGGACTCTGATATGCCCGTAGAGTATTAGGTTCAACAATATATTTAAAAAAACATTTTTTGACGTTATGTTTATGTCTTTAACATACTCAAAAATGAATGTTAAAAGAAAGTAGTTGAAATCGAAACACTACTCATATCACAGAGCAAGTTGTAAAGCTTCATATTACACCAATGCTGCTTTGTGGTACCTACAGATGCAACGCTACGGACTGTGAAAGGAGACCCGGCGAAGGCATTGTCAACTTCTGATCAACTATCTCTCAATTATGCTTTCAGATACATGTCAAAGTGTACAGTATGTGTCAACGATCCTTCCTCCAAAGACCTACACAGATTACATTTAGTGAAAATCTCCCCACAAACGACGGTCTTTTTTTCCCCCTCTGGGTTTCGTGATGCGCATTTTCCCACCAGAGAGGTATTTAGATCAAATTGACTTGTTGCGGATTAAAGGCTGTGGGTGATGACAAAAGTGCACGTAAAAATAACATGTACCGGATTTGGGTTTCCATCGCATTTTCAACTCTACTGATGGTTTTGTCACAAACAAAATGGTGTTATACGGTACAGCGGATGTGCCCATTCTGGTCTAGGGACGTGCGCTCTAGCCAACAGCTCACAGATACAGTGCAAGTATAGCCTACATGATGAGATTATTACGGACAAAAGATGATATATTTTGGGGTCAAACGGCAGCCAAGCATCGATCATCATGTCACCGGAATAAAACCCTTGATATTTATTACCACCCTGTGAAGTTCATCGTATCTTCTTTTATCTGTACTGTACTTTTATCTCAACTGCAGCTTTCCCACTTCCTAGTGGGAGCCTGGGAGGACCACACAAGATATCATTACTGCAATATGATGGTAATTATATCAATATTTGCACGTCAATAGATTTCTGCTGACATTTCTCGCGTAATTCCTTTTACAGACGCAAAAAGACCCCACCTTGTCTAGGGAATGTCGTTTTACCGACATTTGGAGAGTTTACCGACAAATTTGCTGTTTCCATCAGGCTAGTTGTGACATTTTTTTTATGTACAGTGTACAGGAAACGACCAAAATACAGGAACACCAACATAGAGTGTCTTAATAGGGCGTTGGGCCATGATGAGCTAACAGAACAGCTTCAATGTGCCTTGGCATCGATTCTACAAGCATATGGAACTCTACCACGGGAAATGCAATAATGTGGTGTTTTGTTGATGGTGGTGGAAAACACTGTCTCAGGCGCCGCACCGGAATCTCCCACAAGTGTTCAATAGGGTTGAGATCTGGTGACCGAGACGGCCATGGCATATGGTTTACATCGTTTTCATGCTCATCCAACCGTTCAGTGACCACTCGTGCCCTGTGGATGGGGGGGCATTGTCATGCTATGGGAGCATAGCCATGGTAGTCAGAATAATGGCCAAAATAATGGCCCGCCGTACATTTTTTTGTACACGACCCTAAGCATGATGGGATGTTAATTTCTTAACTAACTCGGGAACCACATCTGTGTGGAAGCACCTGCTTTCAATAAACTTTATATCCCCCATTTCCTCAAGGGATTCTATGACTATGGCAATTACCTGTATACATGTGTGCGTCCGTGTGTGTGTATGCGCGTGTGTGCGTGGGTGTGTATGTATGCGTGTCTGCATCCGCGCTTGTGTATGTGCGTGTGTGCACGCGTCCGTCCGCTGTGTGCATGTATGTATGTGTGTGTGTGCACGCGTCCGTCCGTTGTGTGCGCGTATGTATGTGTGTGTGTGTGTGTGCGCGTCCGTGTGTGTGTGTGGGTAAATCTCCGGGCCGCTGGCTCCCTTCAGGGCAGTGTGTGAATGACAGCAGGGGCTATGTAAGGAGCCACAGCGGGACAGAGTGGACAGACTGACCGGAGATCAGGTCAGCAGAGTGTGACACTAAACGCATCTCACTGACACTGAGCTGACACCCTCTGTCACCGACGCAGACACTGTCTGTCAACGCAGCACACACACTTCTCCCGCTCGCTCGCTCGCTCTGTGTGTGTGTGTGTGTGTCAACAGTCAGACACCTCTGTGTGTGTGTCTATCTATCCTCTTTGACGGTGAGTCAACAGTCAAACAAACCAGAACGTCTACCCGCCTGTCTACATGTCTTCCTCATCCCCGACGCTAAAGAAAGTCTTCAGAAAAGAGCATGTCGATGACCACCCGAGAGTCTTCCACCACATCTTTCCTCATCCACGACTGCCAACGCCATCCCCGTGTCAACCTGTCAGGTCTATAATATCCGACCCTCTCGCTCCCTCCATGTGACTGTAGCCTCTCAGACCCCGTTCACTGCAATAACTGTTGGAGGTTAAGTTCGTTGACACGTTATTCAACAGAGCAAACTATATCACGGCCCGGTTGCCAGGGATGATCCCTCCACCACATGTTGAAAACATTTCAAGTCGTTTTGTGCTGGAGCTCGACTCCATATTTTCTCTGGTGCAGAAGAGGACAGGGTCAAGAATGTCAAATCACCCAAACAGACGGAGATAAAAAATCAAATAAAAATCAAAGAAGACAAGTGCCGGTTTGAACACGGTCAACAAGGACTAACATGAGCTATTACTGATTGATCGAGACAATGCGTGTCTTCTCCTTTCAGAGCCTACAGGAACGAGTGACGCTGTTGAAACCGCCTTTCGCCTGTGTTGCCAATAACGTCTGGACCGGTTTTCGATCCCCATGTTTTTAATCGATACGGACACAACCACCACAGCCCGAAAACATCTTCTAAGATCAACAGTCTTATTGTGGTCTATGGAGGGGTTATGCGACACTGGGTGGAGTGATTTCTCCTTGCACCTGCGGTGACTGAGCAGGTGGAGCCCTGCAGATGGTGATGGTGCTGCTATATCTCACAGCACTCTCGCACAGAAACAGTCCATTGCTGTCAACAAACAGCACACTCCACGAAGGCAGACCAGGGACATACACACCTGGGTAAAAACACTGGTCCCCGTGTTGTTTGCGCACAGGCACACACACACACACACACACACACACACACACACACACACACAAACACACCCACACGGACATATACAAACACATTATTGTGCACACACACACACACACACACACGCGCGCGCACATTTGTTTGTTAATGCACCACTCTGTCTTCCCTAAGTCACCCTTCCCCGCCTCCCTTTTATGTAGTTGTGCTGTGCCTCTACAAACACACGGCCAGCAGCGCCTTAGACAAATGACACGCGTAGTCGACCATAAAATACCTTATGATCCCTGTTCTATTGTATGGTGTGATTATAGAATAGCATTGGCGATATATGTACTATTTTGCCATTAGGCACCAGATTACACAGGCATTTTGTTACAGTCAATTAGGGCCACCTGCCGTTCGTGCCCTAAAGAACTACAATCATCCATCCAGCCAACTGGGCTTTTCTCTCGTTCCTTCACAGCAACCTACTAATACTTCTTATTCTGAACGAGGCACAGAAGACAGGAAATGTCATGGAAATGATGCTTTTCACGGCTGAAGAACATGACATCGTTTATATATATATATATATATATTTTTTTTAAACGATGTCTTAATGATAACAATAGTAATACATGTTGACCTTTCTGGCAGAAAGTCAACAACTTAGGAAGCAAGTACTTCGCTTATGCCTTGTTGAGCCAGCAGCTTTTATCCAGTTTATTTGAGAGAGTTACGGTAAATACACAGACAATACCATCCAGTCCCGAACAGACAAAAAAAACTAAACAAAAGCAGATATTTACACACGTACATTTATTTCCAATGTGTTTTCCTTCACCATTACCCGAAAATGTCACATATCCATTCGACTATATGGCTTTCCTCTTCATTTAAAGAGTGAACTAATGACACACACTGATATCGCCACAGACGCTCTTCATCTGGTCCAAAGATGAATATTTAACACTACATGACATGTTACGACTCAGACCCTTTTTTGTTAAGAGCAGAGAACCATAACGTGTCCATACGTATGGCACCTTCCAATCGAAGAGAGTAGGTGACACAAAGAAAGCGGGACTTCCCCTGAAACTCTCTGAAACTTCTAAAAGTACACGTGTCATCTTAGGGCAGACGCAAACTGACACAACCGTCCGGCCATATAACACTCACACGACTGTTGGAATGTCGACCAGTTGACAGCATTTCTACAACATCACATCAACTTATCAAACAGTGTGTGTGTGTGTGTGTGTGTGTGTGTGTGTGTGTGTGTGTGTGTTTGCGTGTACGTACGTGTGTGTGTGTGTGTGTGTGTGTGTGTGTGTGTGTGTGTACACTGACCAGAAGTTGTTCCAGGATGGCCTAACCTGATGGGCATTTCCAGCGTTGACTCCTTTCCAGCGTTGAGTGCACTTTACTCTCTCCTCTTCCTCCTCTTTCCTTCCTCCTCCTCTTCTTTAGACTCCTGTGCCCCCCAAAACGGCCCAGCTGGGGACCCCTGCTCCCAAACGCACTGGGGCTGTGCTGGCTGGCTGGACGGACTGGAGGCACAACAATCCCCTCACGCTCACAATAGACCTGGACACGCAGGCAGGCAGGCAGGCAGGCAGGCAGGCGGACCCACCGCGGAATCCCGTTGCAAGTGTGTGTGTGTGAGAGTGTGTGTATGAGCACGCAAGAGGTGCTAGCTGGTGGAGAAGAGATGCTATGCTGGCTCTGGATCACTTCACTAACCCTCTGCTCCCTCTTAGAGATGGACTAGGATTAGGAGACATCCAGCGTGAGATTCTCGCTCTCTCTCTCTCTCTCTCTCTCTCGCCTGCATGCTCCCTCTCTCTCTCTCTCTCTCTCTCCTCCTCCTCTCCCTCCCCCTCTCTCTCTCTCTCTCTCCTCCTCCTCCCTCCCTCTCTCTCTCTCTCTCTCTCCTCCTCCTCCTCCTCTCCCTCTCTCTCTCTCCTCCTCCTCTCCCTCTCTCTCTCTCTCTCCTCCTCCTCTCCCTCCCCCTCTCTCTCTCTCCTCTCCTCCCTCCCTCCCTCCCTCCTCCTCCTCCTCTCCCCTCCCTCTCTCTCTCTCTCTCTCTCTCCTCCTCCTCCTCCTCTCCCTCCCCCTCTCTCTCTCACTCTTTTCGCTGAGCTTCTTTCTTTTAATTTCCTCTTGGGAAAGCTGTGCACATCGGTTGTCTCTCTCTTCACCCTCTCTCTCACTCTCTCTCTCTTCCCCTCAGTCGCTAGTAAATATAAAAGGCATGCTTGTACAGCCCTTGCCACGGTCTCTCTCTCTCTCTCTCTCTCTCTCTCTCTCTCTCTCTGTGTCTCTTGCTCTCGTACACCCCTCCTCCTGCTGCCTCTCACGTTCTTTCTCACTGTCAAAGCTGCCTTTCAAATGCTGATTAGCAGGGAGAGTAAAAGACAAGTGAAAGAGGAAGAGATAG
>NC_056442.1:20366802-20379302 GCF_018296145.1 Oncorhynchus tshawytscha | reverse complement strand
CACACACACACACACACACACACACACACACACACACACACACAGATACACAGGAGCCAGGCACACACACACACACACACACACACACCAGACACAGACACACACACACAGGGCCAGACACACACACACACAGGGCCAGGCACACACACACAGGGCCAGACACACACACACACACAGGGCCAGACACACACACACAGGGCCAGGCACACACACACAGGGCCAGACACACACACACACACAGGGCCAGACACACACACACACACAGGGCCAGACACACACACACACCAGACACCAGACACACACACACACAGGGCCAGACACACAGACACACACACAGGTCAGACACACACACACACACAGGGCCAGACACACACACACACACAGGGCCAGACACACAGACACACACACAGGGCCAGACACACACACACACACACAGGGCCAGACACACACACACACACAGGGCCAGACACACACACACACAGGGCCAGACACACACACACAGGGCCAGACACACACACACACATGGCCAGACACACA
Organism: Oncorhynchus tshawytscha; assembly: GCF_018296145.1. Lineage (NCBI taxonomy): Eukaryota > Metazoa > Chordata > Actinopteri > Salmoniformes > Salmonidae > Oncorhynchus > Oncorhynchus tshawytscha. Next base: position 20,378,765 of record NC_056442.1, on the reverse strand, counting down.
CACACACACACAGGGCAACACACAAGCTCTGTCCTCTACAGTGTGGTGTAGTGAAAGCCCAATCCTCTGACCCACTGCTTACATGCTGAGCGTCACATCCAAGATAAACGCTTTGTCGTCTTTTTTCTTTTTACTAAATTAAGACACTTCTCCTTTCCCACGTCCTTCTCCTCTATCCCCTCCTGTTGCTTCCTTTCATTCTCTTTTTATCTTCTCTGTACTCCCTCAGTTCAGGTATCCTCTTCCCTTCTCTCCCCCTCTTTCTCCCTCCCTCTCTCTATACATATCTCCCCATCTCCCACTCATCCTCTCCCTCTCTCTCTCCACTCTCTAGATTACCCCATTTTACCCGCTCGCTCTATCTCCCTCCCTTCTCTCTCCCTCTCTCTCTCTCTCTCTCTCGGTCTCACCTACTCGATATTCCAGCCTTGTTCTCCTGCAGTCTCCAGCACAACTTTTTGACCCAGTTCCTCTCTCCTCCCTGGCCCTCTGATCAAAGCCTGCAGGACGGCATTGCCTTGGGCGGAGGAGAGAGGGATGGGGATGAAGGGATCCGAGGAGAAGAGAGGGGGAAGAGGAAAAGAGGGATAGAGCAGGGATAGAATGCACGAGAGGGAAGGAATGGAGAGATCACAAGGACGGGAGAGGAGCCAGGTGCCCTCCCAGCCCAAGGACAAAAGCTCTTCCTGCTGGCTGATCACAAGTGTGAGTGTGTGCTATAGTGCATGTGCGTGCACGTGTGTGCGTGCGTGCTTGCTTCCGTGCGTTTCCTGTCACTACTGCCATTCTTGCTGAGGTAAATTACGTATGACAGGGTAAAAAAATGAAATTGGAGGCCTCTGACACTTCAGTGTTGTGATATACAAATTCAAGCAAAATGCTTAGTGCATAGAATTGAAAAGGTATTGTCGGATATTATTCATCCTAATCAGACAGGTTTTTGACATAGACGATACATTGGAGATAACCTTAAGACACGTACTGGAAACATTAGAAAACTATGAAGTATCTGGGAAACCAGGCCTGGTATTCATAGCTGACTTTGAAAAGGCCTTTTGATAAAGTACGACTAGAGTTAATATATGGAATATTAACATTTTTGAGAATCTCTTGTAAAATGGATTAACGTTATGTATAGTAACCCTATATGTAAAATAGTAAATAATGGCTACTTCTCAGAAAGTTTTAAACTGTCAGGAGGAGTAAAACAAGGTTGTCCACTATCGGCATATCTATTTATTATTGCCATCGAAATGTTAGCTGGTAAAATCAGATCCAACAATAATATTAACGACTCTCTTCTCTGTATACATCAATGAGGTCGCTCTTGCTGCTGGTGAGTCTCTGATCCACCTCTACGCAGACGACACCATTCTGTATACTTCCGGCCCTTCTTTGGACACTGTGTTAACAACCCTCCAGGCAAGCTTCAATGCCATACAACTCTCCTTCCGTGGCCTCCAATTGCTCTTAAATACAAGTAAAACTAAATGCATGCTCTTCAACCGATCGCTACCTGCACCTACCCGCCTGTCCAACATCACTACTCTGGACGGCTCTGACTTAGAATACGTGGACAACTACAAATACTTAGGTGTCTGGTTAGACTGTAAACTCTCCTTCCAGACCCATATCAAACATCTCCAATCCAAAGTTAAATCTAGAATTGGCTTCCTATTTCGCAACAAAGCATCCTTCACTCATGCTGCCAAACATACCCTTGTAAAACTGACCATCCTACCAATGCTCGACTTCGGCGATGTCATTTACAAAATAGCCTCCAATACCCTACTCAACAAATTGGATGCAGTCTATCACAGTGCAATCCGTTTTGTCACCAAAGCCCCATATACTACCCACCATTGCGACCTGTACGCTCTCGTTGGCTGGCCCTCGCTTCATACTCGTCGCCAAACCCACTGGCTCCATGTCATCTACAAGACCCTGCTAGGTAAAGTCCCCCTTATCTCAGCTCGCTGGTCACCATAGCATCTCCCACCTGTAGCACACGCTCCAGCAGGTATATCTCTCTAGTCACCCCCAAAACCAATTCTTTCTTTGGCCGCCTCTCCTTCCAGTTCTCTGCTGCCAATGACTGGAACGAACTACAAAAATCTCTGAAACTGGAAACACTTATCTCCCTCACTAGCTTTAAGCACCAACTGTCAGAGCAGCTCACAGATTACTGCACCTGTACATAGCCCACCTATAATTTAGCCCAAACAACTACCTCTTTCCCAACTGTATTTAATTTTTATTTATTTATTTATTTTGCTCCTTTGCACCCCATTATTTTGCACATTCTTCCATTGCAAAACTACCATTCCAGTGTTTTACTTGCTATATTGTATTTACTTTGCCACCATGGCCTTTTTTGCCTTTACCTCCCTTCTAACCTCATTTGCTCACATTGTATATAGACTTGTTTATACTGTATTATTGACTGTATGTTTGTTTTACTCCATGTGTAACTCTGTGTTGTTGTATCTGTCAAACTGCTTTGCTTTATCTTGGCCAGGTTGCAATTGTAAATGAGAACTTGTTCTCAACTTGCCTACCTGGTTAAATAAAGGTAAAATTTTAAAAAAATAAAAAATTAAGGGGTTAAAAATCCAGGGCTTAAAAACAAAGGTGTCATTGTACGCTGATGATTCATGTTTTCTTTTAAATCCACAATGAGAATCCCTCCACAGCCTCATAGAGGATCTATATACTTTGTATAACATCTTTGGATTACAACCAAATGATGTACTACGTATATTATGTATTGGATCACATAAAAAATTGTAACTTTTACATTACCGTGTAGTATACCAATGAAATGGTCTGACGGGGATGTGGACTAACTCGGTATACATATCCTGAAAGTAAGAAATCTCACTCCAATACAGTTTTATAGAAAGTTAGCAAAAACAGATCTTGCTACCATGGAAAGGAAAATACCTGTCTATTTGTGAAAAAATCACCCTGATTAGTCATATCCCAGTTTATCTATTTGCTTATGGTTTTGCCTACACCTAGTGACCTGTTTTTAAAATTATATAGGCAAGAAATATTCAATTTGATTTGGAATGGCAAGCCAGACAAAATTAAATGGGCCTATTTATATAATTAACATGAATTTGGGGGGCAGAAATGATTAAATATTAAAAATTTTGACCTCTCACTAAAGGCGTCAGTTATACAAAATGTATACTTAAATCCGAAATGGTTAAGTTAGTAAGAATGTCTCACCCAATGTTCAAGAATGTCCTTTTCCCCGTTATTCAGATTACAACCTCTCACTTTCGGTTATTTGAAAACGAAAACATCTCCAAAATATTGTTATTTTTAAAACAAGCCATAGAAAGTTGGTTGCAATTTCAGTTTAATCCACCAGAAAAGCCAGAACAAATAATGCAACAAATATTGTGGATAAACACAAATAGTATTTTATTTTATTATAAAATGTTTTAAAAAAAAGGTACAATCTTTGTACATTTCTGACCTTTTTAATGTATCTCTCCCCTCTAAGGAGGTTCCCATTGCTTGGAAGGCAGCCACGGTGTGTCCTTTATTTAATGAGGGAGATCAAGCTGATCCTAACTGTTATAGGCCTATTTCTATTTTGCCACGTTTATCAAAAGTGTTGGAAAAACTTGTCAATAATCAACTGACTGGCTTTCTTGATGTCTATTGTATTCACTCTGTGATGAAATCTGGTTTCCGCTCAGGTTACGGATGTGTCACTGCAACCTTAATGGTCCTAAATGATGTCACCATTGCCCTTGATTCTAAGCAATGTTGTTGTGCTGCTATTTTGACTTGGCCAAAGCTTTTTGACACAGTAGACCAGGCCTGGGCAACTCCAACACCTGATTGGTGTCACACTTTTCCCCCATCCCTAGCAAACACACCTGATTTAATTAATTGCATTTTTAACTGAATATTAGTTGATTATTGGAGTCAGGTGTGTTAGCTGGGGCTGGGGCAAAAGTGTGACACCAATCAAGTGTTGGAGTTGCCCAGTTGCCCGGGTAGACCATTCCATTCTTGTGGGCCGGCTAAGGAGTATTAGTGTCTCTGAGGGGTCTTTGGCTTGGTTTGCTAACTATCTCTCTCAAAGAGTGCAGTGTATAAATTCAGAACATCTGCTGTCTCAGCCACTGCCTGTCACCAAGGGAGTAACCCAAGGCTCGATACTAGGCCCCACGCTCTTCTCAATTTACATCAACAACATACCTCAGGCACTAGGAAGCTCTCTCATCTTTTTATATGCAGATGATACAGTCTTATACACAGCTGGCCCCTCCCCGGATTTTGTGTTAACCGCTCTACAACAAAGCTTTCTTAGGGTCCAACAAGCTTTCTCTGCCCTTAACTTTGTTCTGAACACCTCCAAATCAAAGGTCATGTGGTTTGGTAAGAATGCCCCTCTCCCCACCTGTGATGTGATTACCACCTCTGAAGGTTAAGAGCTTGAGGTAGTCACCTCATACAAGTACTTGGGAGTATGGCTAGACGATACACTGTCCTTCTCTCAGTACATATCAAAGCTGCAGGCAAAGGTTAAATCTATCGTAATTGTTCGCTGCAGCTAGCGACTGGAACGAGCTGCAAAAAACACTCAAACTAGACTTGCTTTATGAACTGATACACAAAATGACGCCAGATTCAAAACTTGTAATTTTTCAACCAATAGAATGTTATATACCTGTACATAGGCGTACAGAGGCCCATTATCAGCAACCATCACTCCTGTGTTCCAATGGCACGTTGTGTTAGCTCATCCAAGTTTATCATTTTAAAAGGCTAATTGATCATTAGAAAACCCTTTTGCAATTATGTTAGCACAACTGAAAACTGTTCTTCTGATTAAAAAAGCTATTAAAACTGGCCTTCTTTAGACTAGTTGAGTATCTGGAGCATCAGCATTTGTGGGTTTGAGTACAGGCTCAAAATGGTCAGAAACAAAGACCTTTTTTCTGAAACTCGTCAGTCCATTCTTATTCTGAAAAATGAAGGCTATTCCATGCGAGAAATTGCCAAGAAACTGAAGATCTCGTACAACATTGTGTACTACTCCCTTCACAGAACAGCGCAAACTGGCTCTAACCAGAATAGAAAGAGGAGTGGGAGGCCCCGGTGCACAACTGAGCAAGAGGACAAGTACATTTGAGTGTCTAGTTTGAGAAACAGACGCCTCACAAGTCCTCAACTGGAAGCTTCATTAAATAGTACCTGTCAAAACACCAGTCTCAACAGTGAAGAGGCAACTCCGGGATGCTGGCCTTCTAGGCAGAGTTCCTCTGTCCAGTGTCTGTGTTCTTTTGCCCATCTGAATATTTCGTTTTTATTGGCCAGTCTGAGATATGGCTTTTTCTTTGCAACTCTGCCTAGAAGGCCATATATGGGGGATTGGAAATTATGCAGACAATTACATTGATGGAACTTACAATCTATCTGCAATACCCCCTAAATAAAATGTATATATTAGTATGACAGGGTTGATAAGAAATGACATGATAAGAAATGTTAACGGAGATATAATTCATGACCAGTCTTAGTACACCAACAAGCAAAGAAACCTATAATACACGCTCTCGCGTTCACATTTCACTCAAGACAATTCCAAACACACCCTGAAATAATGTTCAAAATCGCAACGCAAATAAATCAACGTTGAATATTGCACAGAAAAGCCTTCTCAACCATTTACCTGTATATCTGTGTGTGTGAATGTACGCGCCCGTCCATGCTTGCACGTGTGTGTGTGTGTGTGTTCCCAGGGACCTAAGGTGCTGGCCTATGTCTTGGGCTGTGGTTGTGGCTAGCAGTAGAGCTCTCTCTACTGGGTCGCTGTGTTGAGGAGAGGCAGGAACACTAGCCCATTTGTACCCAGAGCAGAGTGGCTTGTACTTTAACATTCCCCGCGCATCCCGACAAAGAGCACTAATTATAAATAAATTAGGGACACGACACGGTGTGCCACAGGGGGGACCAGCCAGAGGAGCCAGAGAAAAGACAGACTGATAGAAAGAAATAGAGAGAGAGAGAGAGGGAGAGAGAGAGGGAGAGAGAGAGAGAGAGAGAGAGAGAGAAAGGAAAACAGATAAGAAAATAGAGGGACAGAGCATGGGGAGATGTGGGGCTGGAGTGAGGTGAATGTAAGTGAGATGATATACAAGGCTGGAATGTTCAATGTAAAGCTTCGCATACAGCGTACGGGGGAAAAACAACCAGACGGGGATGATTTGGACGACGGAATGTATTTGAACTGAAGTAGAAAGCAATGAGCAGACATTCAAACTGAAATTGAAACCCTGAAAATATAAAGATTATTATTCAATGTCTGTTTTAAAAAAAAACATATTTTACCTTTATTTAATTAGGCAAGTCAGTTTAAGAACAAATTCTTATTTTCAATGACGGCCTAGGAACAGTGGGTTAACTGCCTTGTTCAGGGGCAGAACCACAGATTTTTACCTTGTCAGGTCAGGGATTTGATCTTGCAACCTTTCGGTTACAAGCCCAACGCTCTAACCAATAGGCTACCTGCCGCCCCATATAACCATAACTCGCGACACACACTTTCCAAACATTTACTACCTGTCTGTCAAGCTTATCTGAGATGACTTTAAACCCCCAAAAACTGCATGACTGTGCGTGTGCGCGTTATTGCATGAGTGTGTGTGCGTAATTGCATGTGTGTGCGCGCGAGAGCGTGCATGAGTGGTTGTATGCACGGGGGAAAAAACTGAGCACTATCTAAATGGATCACACGTCAAGAGTCTGCAACCTCTGAAGATGCCATGGGCCTGCCGAAAGCCAGGGGGAGATGGGGGGAGACGCTAGTCTCAAGGTTACGTCTTGAAATTGAACAGATGACAGTTTGAACAGCAGGGCTCTGTGCATAAGTTCAAGGGAGAAATAACAATAGTTTTTACTGGGGGGCATTGCGCTGTGATGTGAATGCTTCAAATGATAGAATGACTGGCCTGGGTGATAAAACAAACAGACATTTATCCTCTTGGATGTCTCTCAAAACAACTGTTCTCTGCCTCGTGTTTTAGACAGGGCTGGGAGGCAGGGGTCAAAGGTGACCGCCCTGTGACACAGACAGATAGAGGTCAACTAAGTGACCTGCGATTGGCCCCTTACCCCACAACCCCCCCCCCGAGAACACCGTCGCCATGGCTACTGAGCCGCAGACACACATGATGTCGTTGAATTAGCCGGGGGGGACAGAATAGGGAAACCTTTAGGATGGAGGAAGGGAGGTGGGAACAAGGAGGGAAGGGGGTGAAAGAGCCCAAACACACACGCATGCACACACACACCAACACCTAGCCTTGTTTCATCATGTATGTCAGTGGCAGCACCACCATCATCAAAGCCCATAAAACAGTCTTGTCTCTGATGGCCTCAACTTCCCAGAGAGAGGAGAAGGGAGGTAAAATGAGAGAAAAAAATAGTTTGTTGAATTAGCATTCCTGCAGCGGAGTGGCTGTCTGTTCGCCTCTGGCGGCAGCGGAGAGAGGCGGACACTCACTTTCACGCTCTCTTTTTCTGCCTCTTTCTTTTTCTCTCTTCCCCCTCCTCCCTCTATTTACCTATTTCTATCAGGAACTCTTTACCTCGTCTCTCTTTCTCCCTCTCTCTCTCTCTCTCTCTCTCTCTCTCTCTCTCTCTCTCTTACTGTCTATCTCCCTTGCTCTCCTTTTCTCTCTCCGTCTATTTTCCCGTCTCTTTCTGTCTTTCTCTGTCAGCTCGTGTTGTTCAGTTTGGAGAGCCGCGGGCGAATAGGATGGCTCAAGCCACGGTCGTCGGCTATGTGTGTGTGTGTGTGTGTGCGTGTGTGTTTGTACGTGTGACATTGTGGCTGTCTTGAGTGGTATTAACATAGATCTGTCTATCAGACAGTGTCAGAGCTAATCAATAGATATTCAAATTTACTGACACATACTGCTAGAGCAAGCTTAGGTGACAGCACACACACACACACACACACACACACACACACACACACACACACACACACACACACACACACACACACACAATCATGCTGTTTTGCCATACAATAATGGTCTACATTAGAGGTGACCTTAAACATTGTTACACAGAGTGTACAATAGGACGTTTGTAGGTCACTGTACTAAGGACGAGGACTCATATTACTGTAATAATTAAGCACTGTATTCCATTCATAGAGCCCTTTTCCCAATCCCCAAAATACAACATTTGTATTTCAATTCAATTGTTGTGATGGAATGAAAGCTTCCCTCAATGCACTTTCGCCCAGCTTGAACATGTGCCTCAGCTTCCAAATGATAAAAATCATACAACTATATAAAGATGAATGTGCAACAGCAGCTGAACTAAAGGATGACACGTACATACATTAGAGTAGTCAAAAAGCAGGTACAAAATGCATTTTAAAAAAAAGGAATAGTCTTAACAAAGCTGTAAAAATCATTGGAATAATGAATTGGAATAATGCATTGGAATTGGAATGATGAGACACTTGTGGCTCATCCATCCATCGACCTATTAATACACAAGAACAAAAAGACATCTGCTGGAGGGCTGTGCTTCCGCCTGTCACTTCTACATTTTTACACTCCATGCAAGAGCAGATACGCTAACTGTTGATGTTGATGGTACCTAATATACCATATACCAGATGATTATGCCAAAACACATCCCTGCTCTTTCTCTGTCTTTCACACTTTCCCGTTGTCTCTCTTTTGCTTCTCTTTCTCTCTTTTTCTCTCTCTCTCTCTCTCTCTCTCTCTCTCTCTCTCTCTCTTGCCCTTTCTCTCTCTCTCTCTAGGGCTGGTCACTCCTGTATTCCCAAAGTCATCTGCAATCGGCCGTCTTCAATGGATTAATTACACCGGTCTCCGCACAGCTTGATGGAGCATCTAACATCCATCCACATACCCCCTCCAGAATACCCTCACGACCCCTCCTCCCGCTCCCCGCTCTCCCCTCCTCTCCCCCCATAACATGCCCGGTGAGGTCCCCCTCTCCCCTTGTCTCACCCGGGCCACGAAGCCTCGCTAATTGGACATCGATTGGCGGGCCCTCCGATCTTCCCGGAATATCTGGCTCACGCTAATTGAAGAATTAACTTGGGTGTGACTTCAACCTGTAGGGGGAAGAGAGAGAGACACAGACAAATGCTTCAGCTTAAAGAAATACAATAACACACAGACACACACACACACACACACACACACACACACACACACACACACACACACACACACACACACACACACACACACACACACACACACACACACACACACACACACACACACACACACACACACACACACACACACACACAGCAATGGAGCGTCCTGGCAAACCATGGCTAACACATTCACATGCAGGAGCACACACACGCACCACGCTGTACACACAGGTGTACATTTAGACAGTGAAAATGCTGAAAGGCAAAAATACACACACACCACGCGCACATATACACACACCCACACACACACACTACACCAGCCTCCACATCACATCAATCACAGCTCCAGACCATAACCCCAAAAACATAGCGCTGCTGTGAGTCCATCTGAAATCATGATGGATTACAACTTCCCAAAGCAATCCCTCCATCTGCCACCGTCATTTAGCTAAAGGCATCAAACTGCCCTGGCCAATACAGGTATTCCTTCTTTCTCTCTCTCTGGACTGATCTCAGTCTGCAGGACCACTTTTCCTAACCACCAAGGCCTGTATTCACAAAGCATCCCAGAGTAGGAGTGCTGATCTAGGATCCATTTAGCCTTGTAGATCACAATGAGCAAAAATGTGGGAAACTGATCTTAGATCGGCATTCCCACTCTGAGATACCTTGTGAATTAGCTCCCTAGCCAATACAGACCCCCCCCATTCTTTCTCCCTCTCTCTCCCTCTCTCTGTTGGCTGTCTCCAGGATCACTGTTCCTAACTATCAGAAACTGGCATCATCACCCAGTGATAGGGCCTGTAACACAGAGACATCTAGACCAGGGTTCTAAAACCCTGTTCCTGAACAGCTACAGTACCCTTCTGTAGGGTTACAACACCCAGTTGTAACTAACCCGATTCAGCTTATCAAGCGGCTGATTATTACAATCAACTGTGCTAGTTTAGGGTTGGAGTGAAAACCTGCAGGACGGTAGCTCTCCAGGAACAGGGTTGGAATATCTAAAAAAGCGAGTATGTTTAACAATTTCATAAAAGCAGCAATCAAGACTAGGAGGAAGGGTAGGCCAGCCAATAAAGACGAGTCTTAAGGCCTGCTTTAAGAGCGGCAACAGTCTGAGCAGCCCTGAGATTGTCAGGAAGGGAGTTCCCAAAGGCTTGGTGAGTGGGAGGAAAAGGCACGCTTCCCCATTGTTTGGAGCTGGGTCCTGGGGGCATGAAGCAGTGTGGCGTAGCTTAACCGCGGGGTGCATGGAGGTTCATAAGGGCTGTTTTGAATGAGCTGTAATTTATGAATTAAGTTGGCAGGCAGGCCCCCAAGTACTGCATTCCCATAATCAATTCTGGAGAAAACAAATGGATAAGCTGTTCTGCGTCAGAATCGGTGAAAGAGGGCCTTAGGTGGGAGATCTTCAGGTGAAAGAATGACATTTTACCCCTAGGACATTGAAGGACACAGCAGGGTCGAATTTCACACCCGGGATTGTGATGGCTGAGGAGAGGAGGATGATGTGGTCATCTATAGCAGGGCGGATGCTGCAGGAATTGGTGATCTGCTGGGTGGAGCCTATCAGCATTGCCTCTGTCTTGCTGCTGTTGAGTTTGAGGAAGTTGTTGTGCATCCGAGACTTAACCTCTTCCAGACAGTTGGACAGGGTTGACAGAGCAGATGTTGTGTCAGGCTTGGTTTTAATGCACACCTGTGTGTCATCTGAGTAGCAGTGGAATTGGACACTGTGCTGTCTGAAGATCTGGCCAAGTGGGTGCATGTAGAGCAGGAAGAGAATGGGTCCTAGCAGCAATCCTGGTGGGACACTGCAGGTTATAGTGGACTCCTCTGATCTTGCCTCACCGAGGGGGACGTAGGTGCATAGGCTGGAAGAGATGAACCACAGAAAAGTGTAGCACCCACCTGGGTGATGCTTCAGCATCTATTAGGCACCTGAGAGAACACCACACCTTAGCAACAGTCTCCTACGAGGCAAGCCTCTGTCATCCCCTCTCACCACAGTCCACATTCTTCCAGAAACCGAGGAAAAAACAGCCGGTGCATCATTCAAATTCAGAGTAGCCATCTAGCTAGCCAAGCCAAGACTTGCACCGTCAGTCCTGTAAATCCATGGGTAACCACCAGATATTGTAGCTCAACCCTCAAATACAGAATATATATATATATATATATATATATATATATATATATTTTTTTAAAAACTAACAATAATTTACAGAGCTCTCGGCACCATGGCAGTCAACACTTTCAAAATCATCTTTATTTTCTTTGGCTGAGAATGTAAAATGTACAACTTTCAGACAGCATCCATGGGCTAGAATTTTGCATATAGAATGTATTACACAAATGTAAATTAAAAAAAAAATATAATTCTAAAATCTTGAGAATTCTGAGATTTTAGGCCAGAATACAGAATTCAAGCCAACATTCCAATGTCATTATGACTCAACAATTAGGCTCGGCTACAACCATAGAATCCAGAATGAGGCTACAACAAGTTCCAAACCAAAGAAAACAACCAGCACATCCATTCATCAGATCTGAACTTCTCAAGTGCATACATTTTTTAAAAACTGGACAGAAATCAAGGAGGAGAGGTGACACTGAACCAGGTGAGTCAGAAAATAATCACGTGTAAAAGTGTTTGACTTCTAAGGAAATCAGAGAAGGTTGCTTGCTTATTAGCATTTCATACGTTATACCAATTAGCTTGACGGTAACTGAGGTTTAAAAACTTTTAAGAAAACGACTTACAAAAGATTCA